>NC_044336.1:10489354-10491854 GCF_007399415.2 Gopherus evgoodei | reverse complement strand
AAGCCCCTACCTTCTCTGGGGTATTTATAGTTTAGGGCCCGAACTCCACCCTGTGCTTGCTTCGGCAGCACATATACTAAAATTGGAACGATACAGAGAAGATTAGCATGGCCCCTGCGCAAGGATGACACGCAAATTCGTGAAGCGTTCCATATTTTCTTTGCCCTCCGCAGCGAGAGAGGCCCAAGCAGGCAGTCCGCCTCCCGCCTGCCCTGGGATAGACCTGAGGGGCCTCTGTCGGCGCAGCGGAACCTCCTACGGCTTGCGCTGGGCAGGCGTCGTGTCTCCACACCCGGCTGCCTCCCAAGCCAGCTCGCGGAGAGCAAAGGACCCGCTGCTGCGGCAGATGCCAGCCAGCCCTGGTTCACAGGGACCCCTTTATGGGACCGCCGACAAGCAGAGACGGGGGAGAAAGAAGAAGAAGGAGCAGAGGAGGATGTCCTTCCGCAGGGACCCTGTCGCCGCCCTCGTCTCCCCTGCTACCTAGAGGCAGGAAACGCCTGGATTCCCACACCGAGCAAGCGACTGATGAAGAACGGGAAAGGAAAGCCTCGTCAGCCTCTTTAAGCTTCACCTTCGGCCGTTCTCCTCCCTACCCATTGGCGCACGCCGTCTCACTCTGCGGCCCGCCTGCCCTCGGCGAGATCTAGCAGGACGCAGACTGGCCAGGACCCCTCACACACACTTGCCCCGCTTTTCCTCCCGGCCTCTCTGTGCTTGCCCCATCGCCTCTGCCAGGCCCAGGGGGCCGCACTCAGGTGACTATGTGGGCAGGGAAGCGGGGGGGGGGGGGCTGACTCCCAGCATGCCTTGCTGTCATTCGCATACCAAGACCTCCGTCCTCTCTTCCCGTTGGGGCGTTTTCTGCTGCTCCACCGGGCGGGGGTGAACCATACCCCGTTGGAGGACAAAGGACGCGTGGAGGAAACCTAGGACCATGCTCCACATGCGTCTCCCCGGCGTTCCCATGCCTCCCTCTCTCGCCCTGACTTGGAAGCCCCTATCTTCTCTGGGGTATTTATAGTATAGGGCCCAAACTCCACTCTGTGCTTGCTTCGGCAGCACATATACTAAAATTGGAACGATACAGAGAAGATTAGCATGGCCCCTGCGCAAGGATGACACGCAAATTCGTGAAGCGTTCCATATTTTCTTTTCCCTCCTCGCAAAGCCCTCCGCAGCGGGAGAGGCCCAAGCAGGCAGCCCGCCTCCCGCCTGCCCTGGGATGGACCTGAGGGGCCTCTGTTGGCGCAGAGGCACCTCCTACGGCTTGCGCTGGGCAGGCGTCCGTGTCCCCACACCCGGCTGCCTCCCAAGCCTGCTCGCGGAGAGAAAAGGACCCGCTGCTGCGGCAGACGCCAGCCAGCCCCTGGTTCACAGGGACTCCATTATGGGATCGCCGACAAGCAGAGATGGGAGAGAAAGAAGAAGAAGGAGCAGAGGAGGATGTCCTTCCGCAGGGACCCTGTCGCCACCCTCGTCTCCCCTGCTACCTAGAGGCGGGAAACGCCTGGATTCCCACACCGAGCAAGCGGCTGATGAAGAACGGGAAAGGAAAGCCTCGTCCTCCTCTTTAGGCCTCACCTTCGGCCGTTTTCCTCCCTACCCATTGGCGCACGCCATCTCACTCTGCGGCCCGCTTGCCCTCGGCGAGATCTAGCAGGACGCAGACTGGCCAGGACCCCTCACACACACTTGCCCCGCTTTTCCTCCCGGCCTCTCTGTGCTTGCCCCGTCGCCTCTGCCAGGCCCAGAGGGCCGCACTCAGGTGACTATGTGGGTGGGGAAGCGGGGAGGGGGCTGACTCCCAGCATGCCTTGCTGTTATTCGCATACCAAGACCTCCGTCCTCTCTTCCCGTTGGGGCGTTTTGTGCTGCCCCACCGGGCGGGGGCGAACCACACCCCGTTGGAGGACAAAGGACGCATGGAGGAAACCTAGGACCATGCTCCACATGCATCTCCCTGGCGTTCCCATGCCTCCCTCTCTCGCCCTGACTTGGAAGCCCCTATCTTCTCTGGGGTATTTATAGTTTAGGGCCCGAACTCCACCCTGTGCTTGCTTCGGCAGCACATATACTAAAATTGGAACGATACAGAGAAGATTAGCATGGCCCCTGCGCAAGGATGACACGCAAATTCGTGAAGCGTTCCATATTTTCTTTTCCCTCCTCGCAAGGCCCTCTGCAGCGGGAAAAGCCCAAGCAGGCAGTCCGCCTCCCGCCTGCCCTGGGATGGACCAGAGGGGCCTCCGTTGGCGCAGCGGCACCTCCTACGGCTTGCACTGGGCATTCGTCGTGTCCCCACACCCGGCTGCCTCCCAAGCCAGCTCGCGGAGAGCAAAGGAGCCGCTGCTGCGGCAGACGCCAGCCAGCCCTGGTTCACAGGGACACCTTTATGGGACCGCCGACAAGCAGAGACGGGGGAGAAAGAAGAAGAAGGAGCAGAGGTGGATGTCCTTCCGCAGGGACCCTGTCGCCGCCCTCGTCTCCCCTGCTACCT